>NW_026896134.1:0-20263 GCF_033153095.1 Gastrolobium bilobum
AATTAGCCTGGACCAATGTCTTCTTCATGCAAAATAAAGAAAACAAACATTCATGGTTAATTTACTTTAAGCAAAATATCCAATATAATTTCCCGCAATGGTTTAATAAATGGTGGGATTATTTTGGACCAATCCTTGATATCCTTCCTCCACAAGTCTTTGAAGGAATGACAATCTTTTCCAAAAAATTCGACAATCTAGCAGATCCCTTTCCAATAGATCTGCATTTTTTCTCAAAGTTCTCTCTGGCATGGATATTTTCATGGCAGTACAATTACGGCGAGAAAACAGGCATCAGACTACCATTACTCAGGAGACAAGCTTTTGTTAAATGGTGGATAGAATTTGATGCTTCAAGAGCTTACCCAGAAAATGTCAAGCTCTGGTTTAAAAAACATCCAAAAAGCATCAAGCCAGCTGATCCAGAAACCTCTGTTTTCTTGAATCAAAAGGCTCAGATCACAGCAGCATTAGCAGCATCAACCAGCAAAGAAAATTTTGCAAAGAATTTGCAAGGTATTCTTCAATTACTCCAAGAAGAAGCTGAGAGTTCTAAACAGAAGACAGGTTCTTCATCTCCTTCTATCTCTTCTTCAACAGAAGACTTCTACCAAAATGAGGATGATTGTTTTGGAATCAACTTAGCAGAAGACTGTTGAAGAAAACCACTGTAGTGACGCTGATGGCAAAATGACATGAGCATGATGTCAGCATAAGGTGACGCATACAGTGACGTAATCAAAGTGTCGGCAGAAACTGTAGCATCACGAGTCAGTTACTGTTCAATTAACCTACACTGTTCAAACAGTACCGGTCATGTAACTTGTACTGTAGCAATAGTGATTTTCCAATCTATTTAAAGGGTTGCTTCAGTATGTTGAAGGCATCCTTTTCATTAGCTGAGTTTAGAGAGATAGTCTAGAGAGAGAGACTGCGAGGTACTTCTGAGTTTTCTCTTCTTCTCTGTTTTCTCTTTAATCTTTCAATCTGTAACTGTAATCTCAATCTTTATGTTTTGAATAAAAGTTTGATTTCATATCTGCTTATGTAATGAACTCTTCTCTTCTCCATCCTTCCACCCAAGTTTGACTTCGGCCTACCGAATACAGCTTGGGTTCTCACCTTAAATTTATTTTATGTTTTAATTTCTGCATTTTAATTTCAGTCATTTATTTCATATAGTAGTCCGTCTACTTTCCTGCTTTCCATTTCTGCTCTAGTTTACTTCATTTCCCTCCTCACACTTCCGGAACCCACTATATATATATATATATGGGGTTAATATTTCTTCAGCAACTTGAGATAAAATTATTTCAAGCCACCCCTTTAAACTATGTACTACTAGAAGTACATAGTTATAACGTTAAAGTTGCTTTTTTTCTCTCTCCTTAGTCACTTTTCAAAACTTGTCTGCTGATGTAGAGAAAGAAAAAAATAATTATAATATTGTAATTATACATAGTTAAAAGGGGTAGCTTGAGATAAGATTATCTCCAGTGATTGGAAAAATATTTATATATATATATATATAGGGTTTACATTTCTGCAACTGTTGTACGCGCATCACTCAAATACTTGTCATATATATTCGTGAAAGTATTAAATATGGGGAATCATAATCATACAAAGGATGAAAGCATTAAATGTGGAGAATCATAACCATACACCTGTCATTGTGGTATGTAAAACGGCTGTAGAAATGATTTTACATATATATATATATATACATATGAGGCAGGATATTCTTACACTGGTGTAAGAGTTAGAAGTCTTACACTCAATTTTGACCATTGATTCACTTATATCCAATGACTCACATTACTAAAAAATTAGAGCCTGTAGATATAAGTGGGATCAACGGACAAGATTGTGAGTGTAACTTACACTGGTGTAAAATGATACTGACTATATATATATATATATATATATATATATATATATATATATATATATATATATATATATATATATAAAATATGGGTTCGCTTTTTCTGCAGTTACTCCAGATAAGTTATCTGCAGTAAGCCCAATACGACATCGTTTTGAGACGGAAATCATGGTATTTTTATAATTTTAATTTATTTCTGGGTTATTATAGTCTTTATAATTATAATTTTTTAATATTTCAATCCAAAACTACGTCACTTTAGGAGTAAATGCAGATAACTTATCTGCATTAACTGTAGAAATATTTTTCTGATAATATATATATATAGGGGTTTACATTTGTCATTTAACATGACACAACAAACTTTCCTACACACACAATATTTTATGCGGCCCACACTTTTTGAAGAAAAAAAATTATGGCACGCAAAACGAATCTCTATAACATTACATAATCATTTTTCTTACAACATAACTCTTATAAAACCCATATATATATATATATATATATGGGTTAAGCGAATGTATAGTGACTGGATCAAGAAATTATAACTATTTTTTACGGGTAGTACATAATTACAATATTAAAGTTTTTTTTTCTCTCTTCAGAAATTTAATATGTATAACGGGTAGTGCATAGTCTAACAAGCACAGATACACAAGTTTTTGAAAAATTTGCGTGTCCGACACGCGATCAACATTTGGGGACACGCGGTCAACTCTCCGACACGTTTTTTCGACACGCAGTCAACTTTTTTCGACACGCGGTCAACGCTCGGACACGTTTTTTCTTTTTAAATCTTAATTTTATTTTGTTAACTAAATATAAAAGAAAAAATTTATAAATTAATTTTTTTCTGTTATGAAATTTGACATGAAAAATTAACAAAGTACGAAAAATTATCTATATTTATATTTATGGTATGAAATTTAAATATTTGACTGGTTATATAACTTATTATAAACTCTTATATGTATTAAATATAAATTATATTATATATATTAAAAAATTTAATATCAAAACGTGTCGAAATATGATATTTTTTAGAATTAACGTGTCGGTGTATCGTGTCGTATCCCGTGTCCGTGCATGATAGTGCATAGTTATAATATTAAAACCTAATTTTTTTTCTCTTTCCTTAATAACTTTTCAGACAGTTGTCAGGTGATCTAGGAGAGAAAAAAAACTTTAATATTATAAATATGCACTACCGTAATACATAGTTAAGTTTCTGAAGAAAGAGAAAAAAAATAACTTTAATATTATAACTATGTATTACATACACACACACACACACACATATATATATATGAAAAATTGGATGTCATGTGAGTGGATACAAGTTTTTTGTTTACAAACTCTTAAAAACTACACTATGTACTCACATAAGTACACTAGGTTAAACTATGTATTTCCGGAAGTACATACTGTAATTTACAAAAATTTATAAAAAAAAGTGTGTAAAGGATTCTTTCCCTATATATATATGGGGTTTACATTTCTGCAGCTGCTGTATGTGCAGCAATCAAATATTTGTCATATATATATTTGAAAGCATTAAATACGGGGAATCATAATCATACAAAGAATGAAAGCATTAAATGTGAGAAATCATAACCATACACCTGTCGTTGCTGTACGTAAAGCGGCTGCAGAAATAATTTACCTATATATATGTATATAAATATATATATATAGGGGTAGGATCATTTGACACCGATGTCAAATTTAAAATTTGACATCTCATGTGAGAGCCGTTAGCTAAAAAAAAGATCAATGGTGTCACATGCTTACAAATCAGAGAGCCGTTGGTCTTTTTTGATCTAACGGCTCTCAGATGAGGTGTCAAATTTCAAATTTGACACCGGTGTCAATGGATCCTACCTCATATATATATATATATATATATATATATATATATATATTAAAGATAAAGGTACCACAAGGAGCCTAGAATTTCTCCTTATGAATGAGTCTAGGCCCAAGTAATACCACCAATATAGAACACTGCAGCTTAGTTTTGTACAAAATTGGAGGCCCAAGGCAAAGTGATTTCGACGCTTACCATATGGACTCAATGTTCTTTATCGGGTTACAGATGTAGTTTGTATCCAGGATAGTTGGGTTCATGGTTCATTTCCTTTCTTCAAGGCTTGAAGTACAACGAGTTGATATTTTGGGATGTCAGTTGAACTTGTAACAAACAACTACAATAATTGCTTAGCGCGTGCCTTAGTTAGGTATGAGAATGTACTTTGTATGAGACTTGACCATGTCTAATCTCGGAGGAAGCAGGACTTCTAATGCCCATCTCTGATAATAGATGAATGAGTTTTGTGTGGGTAAAAAAATTAAAATATTATATTTCAATAAAAAATTACAAAAATATAATATTTTATAATTAATTTATGGATCTATTATACTTAGTCTCGCCCAAATAATATGAGACCACTCTCACCTAAAAGAGACAAGATCTCTCATTGACTATCGTCCAAATTAGGTGAGACCATTCTCGCCCAAAAAAGGCGAGAGCTGGCAAGTCTATATATACCCATTTTTTCACTTTTTCATTTCATATGATCTCTTTGACTTCTCTCTAGATTTCTTCTTGAGTTTTTTGCGCAGTGAAGAAGCTCTGCAATCAAGTAAGTTTTAATATCTGCTTTTTATATTATTTAATTACAATAATAGATATGTTATACTAGTGACCCCTGTTGTTAGTGACTTAGAAAGTTATTAATTACTTAGGAAATTATTAACGACTTATTGTATGATTAGTGACGTAAGATATTGTTCTGCTACATGGTTAGTGATTTATTATAACTTATAATATATGCATAGGAAATTTTATTGGCTTTTTGACCCTTTTGTCACTCATTAATTAATTAATAACCAATTTGCCCCTGGCTGTAGACTATAGACTCTACCCTGACGAGCATCCGTTGAACGCACTGGCTGCCTTGTAGCCCCAATTTTTGGTGAATCCTCCCTTTCAGCTCATTGTACGTAGTGCCCCGTCTGATTTTCAACATTTTCGTTTTTCCTTAAAATTGAACACCGTTGGGGCCTTTATAATGTTTTCCATTATAGTAGATCATTGTAACATACATGTTTGGGTTTGAGCTCATCTTTCACACGAATTTGGGGGTAGGAATCGGATTTTAGGGTTTTGGGTTCGGATTTGGGGAAAACAAATGAGAAAATAAGGGGAATGACAATGATTTCACAATTACTATGATTTAGAGATGGTGGGATGAAATGGAATCGTTATTGGAAGGATCACAGCTGACAAACAAGAGATAGAAGGGGTACAAAATGAAAATATTGCAAATGAGACCGAGAGAGGGCTGGATATAGGGTTTTCTGCGACTTTTAATCGACTAAATAATGTCCTTAGTCGATTAAAAGTGCTCAAAATGTAGTCGATCAAGGTGAGGATGTAGTCGACTAAATCTCGTGATTCATGTTTTCTGAATTTTGACCATTTAGTTGATTAAAAATGCAAGTTGATCGACTAAATGGGGGCAGGATGGTGGATAGTTCTGGGGAAGGGACAAATTGGTTATTAATTAATTAATGAGGGGCAAAAGAGTCAAAAAGCCAAATTTTATTCATGCTTAATAAATTAGATTATGGATACATTCTTTTAATATGGCTATTAATTATGATCGCAGTTAGTATAATTTATTCTGTGCAGTGACTTAGGGCATACATAACAAATATATTATTTAGTGATGCACATCAAAATTAAAAAAAAAATTTGCATTTGTAATTTAATATTTTTTTAAATATTGTACTAGACATGTTAAATTAATTTAATTATAGCAATGAATTTGTACTAGAGTGGTTTTTCCTTATTTGGACGAGATAAGGTGCAATAGATTCGTAAATTGGTTTCAAAATATTATGTTTTTGTAATTTTTTATTTAAATAATAATTATTTTAATTTTTTTTGCCATTTTGTGTGTGTCTAATCCCAAAAGAACAATGGCGGACACAGAAATTTTAATAAGAGGGGACGAAAATAAAAAATACTATATCATAAATAAAAGTATTTGAAATACAATACAAACTTAATATACAAAAAATTGAAAGAAATCTATTACAGAAATTAATATCACTTCACTTATTCTTGCTCTATGTGTTTTCATATTATTACACTCATATATAATTGAATCCGTGCTAAAACTCAAAAAATTACTTTTTCAATGTATGTAATCAAAGATAGTCTATGACTATACATACATGCAATGATCTTAGGAAGGTAAAAATTGATTCTGCATGGCTCTAGAATTTACACAGCCAAAATTAAAAGGCTGGAGAAGGAGGTTGGTGATGGACGGAACACGGAAAGAAGAGAGAGGATGATATGATGTTCTCAAGAAAAAAGATGAATAAGAATGTGGAAACTGAAGGAAAAAGTATGTACAACACGACAATTTCATCATCACATTTTTCTACGTATATTAAAAAAAACATTCAAATTTTAGACGGACCACCCTAGCCTCCCTACTGGGTCCGTCCCTGCAAAAGAAGCAAGACTTTGCTTAACTTTCAAAAGAAGTGCAATGCTTATCAGAAGCGTAATAGATTCAGCGTTGAACCGCAAATAAAATGCAAGTGGATTTGTAGTAGTATACACTTTGATAAACACGCAACCTTTTTCTTATGATACTAGATCCTCAACATGCAAGATCAGAAGGAGATCTTTAACATGCAAGAGCATAGCAGAGAGAGAAAACCAACACGAACTTAAAAGTGTTTTTATTGTATATTGAACTAGTTTCATATGTACAGAAATCGAGAAGAACCAGTTTATTTATACAACTGGATTAAGAGGAATTAAAGAATGAATGAGAAACTAACTCTAACTAACTTTCAACAGAATAAACAAAAAGAAACTAACTAATATAATTACATTGGATTGGGCCCTGTTATATCTTTTGGGCCCAAGTCATTTGAACCTGGTAACACTTTTCAAAAAGATATCATTCTTTACTTCCTAGGGTGTTTATATAATAAAGTCATAATCATAAGAAAAGATGTTCTATCATAGCTATGCTGTCATAGAAGGGTTTAAGAAAGAGTCATAGATCCAGCAGAGGTTCTTGCTAGGGGTTGAGATGCTTCTCGGCTTGGTCGAGTCAACTTGCTAGAGCAAAAGTGAATATCCACCATGCCAGATTAATAATTAGCATTTAATTTGCAATAACAATATAACATAGAGTAAAAGTGTATAACTATAAGCAACCAAACATCACTATTATTTTATGGGGAAGGATATTGTGACAATCAAGTTGTGTTACTACTAAGTGACTATCAATCAATCTCATCGTTAGATCGATTATGTTGATCCAACGGTTATATTTATTTTCATCTTTGTATGGTTATGATTCCCCATATTTAGAGTGAAAACATTAAATATGAGAAATCATAAACATATAAAGGTGAAAATAAATATAAAGTATTAAATATGAGGAATCATGACCATACAAAGATGGAAATAAATATAACCGTTGGATCAACATAATCGATCTAACAGTGACATTGATTGGTAGTCACTTGATAATAACACAACTTGGTTGTCACAATTTCCTTCCCTTTATTTTATTACCTATTTGAATGCATTATTTCTCCCTACAACAAATTCGGGTATTAGCGGCGCGCGGTTACTAAAAAATAGTTTCAAAACATAAAAAATAATAATTAGTAGCAAGTTGCTATTATTTAAATATAAAAAATTCATTTAAAATATTAACAACAACTAATATATGAAAAAAATATGAAATCCAGATTTAGATGAAAAAAAAAACTTCTCATTGTTTATCTATTTCTAATTGTAGTTTTCAATTTAGTTTATTTGTATTATACTAAAAATATCAACCAATTCTATTATTATTTATTTTTTGTTAATTTAAACCTATAACACTATTGTGAATATTATCATCGTAATATTATTTTTCCAATGTTATACTATATATAATAAATGTTTACATTTCTTTTGTAGGATTTATAATGTCGAATTATTTTTATGTAATATTATTTCTATAACTTATCAGTATTTAGGAAGCAACGCCAAACGTGTGAAAAATTAGAAATGATTTTCTATTTAAATAGTTTTTGGTTCATGGTTATTGCAAATGGTTTATTAGGAGATATTTATATTTAATCATATTATACAGACAAATTTATATTATTTTATCTAGATGTAATAATTTACGTTTGATCTTTCTGTGTATTAATTCACGATATAAAGAATTTCTATTTTACAGCTCCTTATTATTATATATATACCTATCAAAAGATAAATATAATAACATACACATTTGAATTAATTAATTAATTAATTAATTTAAAAAATCATCTTAATTAGCAAAATCTCAAGAATGGAAATGGATACTCTCACATGTTATTTAACAAGATCTAAAAAAATCCTAATTATTCATGGGTAAATGATCGGTGATAATTTTAGCATTCTTTATTCTAATTTTTTCTCTCTAGTCTCTTATTAGCATTAATTTATTCATAAACAACTAAAATTTTCTAACTATGATAAATAATAGGGATATGATTCGTTTACAATTTTTTTTTGCAAATTACACTAAGTATGATCGGTCGTACACTACATGATCAAAGTATAACTGATCGTACTTAATGTAGTTTGTAAGAGTTTGTAAATAAAAAAATTTATAAATATAACTTGTCCTTAAATAATATATAAAAGAATTCACTCTCCATGTAAAAAAAAAAAAACTACTCTCCTAAAAACTTGTGTCCGATGTGGACAGTTGTTTCAAGGGAGTGATTTTTATTATTTTCTTGACTTTATAGGACTCTAGTCTTTCTGATTTCATTTTCATATAGCTGGCGTTTGGTGCACAATAATTGTTATTTTAAATGTTTCTTTGCACGTGTCATATGTAAGGGTAGTTTAAGTAATTTTGAACCTATTTCATAAATCTAAAAATTTGAATCGTATCAACTTAGTTAGGACAGGTTGATTTAAGTAATCGAATCCATCAGGTAAAATTATATCAAAATTAAAATCATATTGTTTTGGGTCTCAAGTTCTTTAAATTGAAAGGTGATGACTCAAAATTTGACTCATATTAATTTTTTTTTGAAACTTTTCTATTAGTCTTCATTCTGAATTTGGCTGCTCCAAATCACAGAATTCAAGTGGTAAGAAATTTTTTATTCTTAATCAGATGTTTCTAATTCGACTCCTTAAAAGGGAGAAAATAATCTTGAAATAGCCATCTCCTATAATGAATCCGGCAGTGTCTTGATATGACCGTAATTATGACACATTCTCTGGTTTAGAGAAATTAACGAAATGAACCCCTAATTTTAGTACAATTTTTGAATGAATGTTAACGAACGGAATTAAATTATTTAAATTATCGATGGACGACGTAGACATTCCAATTTGGGGGAATTGATTTTATTTTTTTAATTATCATAAGATGTGAAAAATGACAGTCATTTCATTTTGATCGCTCATCAGTTATAAATTTTAATAATGACAAACGGAGAAGACAAAATAGTTATCTTAATTCATAAGTTTGATTTCGGATTTTTCATATCCTCATGTTATTATAGAGACCAATAAGAGTGGATATAATTGACTAAGAATTAGGTTCATATCCTATAAAAGCATGAGTTCAAATCTCACTCGCTGATATAAGGACTTTATTGATGAACAATTTATAATCCATCCCAAAAATTTAAAAATGTTGGGGTTTGCCTTCTTACGTGAGATACCAGTGTTTAACTTCAGTGTTATTAAACTCGACCTGGGCATCGACCCGGTCGGAGTACTGGGTCACTGGTCGAATCGGTGGATCATCGGTTGACCCGGATATATATAAATATATAAAAATATATGTAAATATAAACATATAAATTCAATTATATTCTTCATATCTAAAATGAATTAAAAAAGATTCACTAAAATATGCTCAAAAAACATGAAGCATAAGTAAATAAAAATGCACGCTATTACTATGTCAATTTAAATTGCAACTCAGAATCTCCATAAACATACTTCTCAATAAACTTTGAACTCATATTTTTCAATTCAACTACATTAAAATGACATATATCACATTCTCTTAATTTATTATTCAGTAAATTACTTCATTATTGGAAGCTTAAATTTGAGGTCATTGTAGAAAAGTATACTAGCAAATAAAATTACAAAAAGTTTTTAAAATGAATTCTACATTTTTTTTGACGAATGAAACAATTTTAGTTTTTTAGTTTTTTTTTTAAAATACATTACCCGATCGGGTCACCGAGTCACCGATTTTGATCGGGTTTAACCGATTTTGTCCGGATTTTGACCGAATTTAACCGGGTCAATGCATGACCGGTCCAATACTTGACCCGAACCGATCTGATGATAGGTTCACTGGGTCTCGGGTCGACCCGTCCGGGTCGGGCCGGGTTTTATAACACTGTTTAACCTCACCTAAACTTTTATATATATATATATATATATATATATATATATATATAATGTAAAATTATTAATGCAATCTTCTCAAGCGGTCGCAAGTTCAATTCTAATCGTCCATTTTATTTAAAATAAATAATTACATACAATGGAACTTCTTAACACAAGGTGTAAATGGGTTGAACTCGGTTGGACTTTGGTTTAAATATACCAAACATATGTGTAAACTATTTTAAGTTTGATCTGATTTGTTAGCTTCATATAGGATAAATTATAAGTCTAAAGTCTGAAATGATCTATATTTAAAAAAATAAAAGATCAGACTTAAATCTATTAGCCTATTTAAGAATTAAATAATTTAAAAATAATTGAAATAATATTATTTGTTATTATTCAAATTATTTAAGTAATAATTATATTTATTTTATTTAAATAAATAATATAATATAGGCCAATATTGGTCAGATCTTGTGAAAGAAAATTTATGATCTACTTTCTAAATAGACCTTTTTATTAGGCTTTAATCTTTTTATAGTGAATGCAAATAAGTTATCAACAAAATATTTCTGCAGTTATTGCAGATAAGTTATCTGCATTTACTCCGAAAATGACATCGTTTTGGAATTGAAAATTTAAAAAATTATAATTATAAAGACTATAATAACCTTGAAATAAATTAAAATTACAAAAATACCATGATTTCCGCCCCAATACGACGTTGTATTGAGCTTACTACATATAACTTTTCTGCAGTGAGTGCAGAAAAAACGAACCCATGAGTTATTTATATTCACTCTAAAACGACATCGTTTTGGCTTGAAAGATTAAAATTATAATGATAATGACTCTTATAACATTGGAATAAATTATAATTAAAAAATATTAATTTTTATCCCAAAACTAGGGTTGGCAAAACGGGCCAACCCGGCTCGGCCTGGCCCAACCCGCATGCAACCCGAAAAAACGAGACGGGTTAGGATTGGCTCGAAAAAAAAAACGAGTCAGAAAACCCAACTCGAGTCGGGTTAGGGTTGGCTCAAAAATATGGCTCGTGAGTTGGCTTGAAAAATAGCTCGCGAGTTGGCTCGAAAATTGCTTGCGGCTTGGCTCAAAAATTGCTTGCGGGTTGCCTCATTTTCAGCTTATTTAAATGAACATGTATTATTAATGCACCAGCTGTGTGACTTCCATCAGCTTAAACAAATGGTTACAAAATGAGAAATAAAAGTAAAATATTCTAGTTTCAAATTTTTTTCACATTAAATTTGCACCAACATCAAGAAACAATCAGAACCACTTGCTATCAAGTATGTAAGATATTTAAACTAAACAGAACCAGCACATCCTAACAATATAAAAATAGCAGGGATATAAGAAGATTATAGACTTAGGTTTAAAGAAAGAAGAAAGATGATAATAGCATGTGTGAGTTTTGTCAATTTTTGTATATTATATTTTATATTTTTTTATATAAAAAAAAAAAAAAAAACTCAACTCGCGAATTAACTTATTTTTTCACAAGCTTGCTCGGGTCGGGTTGACAGCTCATTTTTGCGAACTCCAAACCAACTTGTTTTTGCCAACCTTACCCAAAACAACGTTATTTTACACGGAAGACAAATAACTTATCTATATTGATCTTTTCATTAATAGCGACATCGATCATGCATGCAAACTAACATTCTTATTCAGTGACAAAAATTGTCTAAGTAAATAGTAGCACTCAAAAGAAGAAATAGCGGAGCGGAGCGAGACTGGGGAGACACGATAAGAACGAAAAGCTTACTGGAGCCAAACAATCGTCAACATCCAACTTGAAAAATTGTCTCAATGCGTAAATAATAATAATAAATTTCGGGACAGATGAATTTACATCTATCTAAAAAATAAGTTTTACACTCAATTTTAGCAATTAATTTTTATCTATTAAATGCAATGTTATTAAAACCGGCCCGGTTATTGATCCGGTTGAGGTACTGGGTCACTGGTTCAACTAGTGGATCACTGGTTCAACCGCATGACCCGGTAATTATATGCAATTTTATAATTTATATTAAAAAATTATAAATATATTCAAATATCTAAAAAAAATGATAAAAATTTCAAATATTTTAATATAAATAATAATAAATGACATATTATTATCCAATAAAAGATTAAACAAAAATATAATGATCGTGATACGAGATTTTAGGTTAAGAAAACGACATCTTTAACTATAAATCAAATCAAAATTTTCTGCCTAGTGCATAATTGAGATAATATTAGTGTTGTAGGTACATAACTTACGTAAGTCAATAAGCAAAAAAAATTCAAATATGTTCATTATAATTTTTTTGGGACCGGGCCGGGTCACCGGTTTTCATGAAAACCGGCCGGGTCGTATCGGTTCTGATGCATAACTGGTCCGTTGCTTCAACCGAACCGGTTATATGACCGGTTTACCGGTTTCCGGTTCCCAGGTCGACCCGGCCGGGTCGGTCCGGGTTTCATAACATTGATTAAATGACTGAAATTAATTATATTATTTTTATTAATTAATTATTAATTTTTGATAAATTTAAATCATTAAATTTATAAAAATTATCAGTTAAAATTAAATATAAAATTTATTATTTTTATCCGTGTAAAAAAATTCTGTCCCGTAAATTTTACATATATTAATAGTATTGTTTATGTAAATATCAATATGACGCATCTTTAAAATATCAGAACCAACGTCATCTGCATTAAAAAATATTCAAGATTTTTAAATAAAAAATTGTACTATAAATTTAAACATAAATAACTGATTGAGCTAGCTACCAAACAAAAGCAGTGCTCCATAATTTAAAGCGGCATTAAAGTCTTCGTCAATCTCTCTTAACCAGTATAAAGACACTTACGTACACACAACAAGCACAAACATGGAGAAGGGTGGCAGCTATTGAGGGGGAACTGAAACTCCGATTTCACCCGACAACCAGGTTCTGAAACTGTATCCATTATTCTCAACTTATTTCTCTTTTTCTTTTTCTTTTTGAAAAATTAGTATAAAATATATTTCCCATCTATATAAATCTTGAAGTGTGAGTATTATATAGAGTTATTTTAATTTTATTTGAAAATAAGAAGAGGTGAAGATTAAACTTATGATTACGTGGTCATCATGACTTTCCTATAATGTCAAAAACTAATTTAATGACGTGTCTTCAGTAATTTTATATTATATCATATTAACAAAACTCTTCTCACATCAAAAATACATTCGATGCCCATCTTATTCATGTGCTGTTATTCTGTCATATTTTAGAGCTACTCTGGCCCCTAAACATTTCCCCTCTATCAGTCTTTTTATGAGATAACACTCACACTGACTTTCCAAAAGTTTTGGTCTATATAATTGTCTTATTGCGTATCCATATATCGAGACACTTTACCCCTTCTGCTACACAGTTACAGCTCAAACGTGATTATCTTTTACAGGTTTTTTTTTTTTTTTTTGGATTACATTACAAGTTTAAACATTTGTATTTAAATGTTTTTTTTTTTTTTTGGTAATCATTTAAATGTTTCTTAGTATCATATAAGTGATTACGAATTCAAACCGTGTTTATTTTATAATAAAATTTAAAAAGTAAATTCAAACCAACGGTAGGTAAATAAAAAAAAAAGTGTTGTAAATAATAATTATTTAGTTATTATTTAGCCATTTATTTGTTGTATTGGGCCAAACCCATTAGGTCAAAATTAAGTCAAGTATTCTCTATAAAAAGAGAACCCTATGTACAGATTATTTACAATTAAATAATATATCAGAATACCTTTTTTCAAGTTGGTATCAGAGCTCTCGATCTTGAGGGTTCTGCTTCCGCGCTTATTTTCCTTTAGAGCAAAACCCTAATTCCTTTGCCTATTGCCGCCACGGAAAAAAAATTCCGGGGACTTTTTTGGACCAAGAGGACCACTATTCATTTTTTTTTTCCCGATCTACACTGTTTCTCAGTCGCAAGAACCTCCAATCAGATCTGTTTATCGCGTCTGGACCCGTTTCCGGTGACTTTTCAACCGCGACCACCCACAGATAGGCGCGCACTCACCGGACGACCACGCCGGAAAAATTTCAGCTGAAGAAGCCTCCACACGCGCTCTCACGCGCTGATCCTTTCCCCGCGAGTGAAGCCCACGCCCAGCCTCTTTCTCCGGAGCGTGGAGGCGCATGCGACCTTGTTTCTGGATCGGACCACCGCCATTCTTCTCGTCTCTATCTGGATCTGTGATTTGTTCACTGATCGAAGTTCATTTGCTTTTCTGTTTGGTTCATTCTGTTCACTATGGCCGATTTAGAAGATGGTTCGATTATTACGCAGTCTCCACATGTCTCTCCATATGTGAATATTCAACAAAGGAAGTTGGATCAGCTTAAACCCGCTATTGATAATATGTGTAAGCCATCTGACAGTTCTTTGATCTTATCCGGTAAGAGCACACGTTCTACATCTCTTCTTGCTTCTTGCACTGATTTTAAAACCTCATGGATTTTGGATTCTGGTGCAACTGATCATATGGCTTGTCGTTCTGAGTTGTTTTGTTCTTATCATCCTACTGTTGGTAGTCATACTATATCCGTAGCTGATGGATCCCATAAATCAATTATTGGGTCTGGTAACATTCAAATTCAACCTTCCTTGTTTCTTAAAAATGTTCTTTATGTTCCTCAGCTTTCTACTAATCTTATCTCCACTCAAAAACTTACAACTGATTTGAATTGTTCTATCACATTTTTTCCTTCTCATTGTGTTATTCAGGATCTTACCACGAAGAAGACAATTGGAGTTGCTACTGAACAGGATGGGTTGTATCATCTCCTTCCAGACCATGCTAGCAAAAGTCAGTTATTAATGACACGTCATCCTTCTACTGCAGAGTCTATGATTTGGCTCCATCACAAGCGTCTTGGGCATCCACCATTTAGTCTTTTGAAGTCTATGTTCCCTTCACTGTTTCTCAATAATTCGGTTGAGACTTTTCATTGTGATGTTTGTGAATTTGCAAAACACCATCGAGTGTCATTTCCTTCTAGCAATATTAAAAGCAAGGAACCTTTTTCTCTTATCCATTCTGATGTTTGGGGCCCTTCTAAAGTGCATAGTGTTTCAGGTGCAAGGTGGTTTGTTTCTTTTATTGACGATTGTACTCGGGTAACATGGATATACTTGATGAAGGACAAGTCTGAAGTACCTGAGATATTTATTCGGTTTCATCACATGGTTGAAACTCAGTTTGGTAAGGGTATTAAAAGACTAAGATCTGATAATGGTACTGAGAACGTCAACCAACGCCTGTCACAATTCATTTCAGACAGAGGTATGATTTATGAGCTCACATGTGTTGATACCCCTCAACAAAACGGGGTTGCTGAAAGGAAAAATCGTCACCTCCTTGAAGTTGCTAGAGCATTACTTTTCCAGACATTTGTTCCTAGTTCTTATTGGAGAGAAGCCGTATTAGCTGCAACTTTTTTGATCAACCGTTTACCTTCACGGGTCCTTAACAATATCAGTTTTATTCATTCCATGACTTCCTTCTTTCCTTCTGTTCCCATATTGCAGAGCCTTCCACCAAAAGTGTTTGGATGTGTTGCCTTTGTCCATGTTCATAAACAACATCGGAGTAAGTTGGATCCTAGGGCTCTTAAGTGTGTCTTCCTTGGTTATACCCCTTATAAAAAAGGGTACAAATGTTATCATCCACCAAGTCGAAAATTTTAAAAAAGTGATAAGTAATAAAGTGTACCGATCGTTCAAGTAATAAAGTGATAAGTAAGTTATCGTCTCCACAGGGATTGTGAGCGAATATCTTATAAACGTCCTTTCAAGATATAAAACCCAAGTGATTTGAAGAAAAATAGAAATTAAAGACAAAGGCGTATTTTTGGATTTTAAAAATAAGAGAATGATGCAAAATGATTTGGATAAAAATATGAGAGATATTGCAGGTAAGTACACTCGTCCTATGATCCCCTCTTTTCACTACGGATTGATTCACATTGCTCAATTAAAATAAACAATCAAACAATTTATCATCCAAACAATTATTAGCTAAACCCCAATTCCTTGCAAATTTAGCCCTTTAATCACAATTAAAACCCCAATTCCTTGCAATGTTTCAATTGAGATCAAGCATTACACAGATAAATTAAACGTTTGTAATCAAGAATGCGTCTATTCCTAGCACGCATGTTAATTATTATCCTACCCCCTTTCTGGACCAAAACCCCAATATTCCTATCTAGGATTCTAACCCTCAGATTATCATTCACTACTAAGCTGATCAGATTTAATATAAACGATAAGCAATACGCACAGAGTAGGCATAAATCAATTAGATTAAAGAGCAAAAAGTAAACCAATCCATAACTAAACAAAAGGTTCACATAGGGTTTGTGACCTTACCCACAATGAAGGAAAATTAGCCAAACAATCATGGCTAAAACTAATCCAATATTCAAAAGCATAAAATTACAGAGAAAAGAGAAGAAGAAGAACTATAGAAGAATCCTCCTGAGCTCTGCCGTCGGTCTCCTTCTGAAGAAATAGGTCGGAATCTCCGATCCCCTCGGTCTAGCACAAGGATCCTATTTATAAACTTATTTTTTTCCTTCTTCCAAAAATACCCCCGCGGAAAGACGGTGTTATTTTCTCGCAACCCGGCGCCGGTTCGGCGCACGTTTGCGCCAACTTGCTGCCTCGAATACGAAAGTCGGAACTGATTGCACGTGACACGGCGCCAGTTGGCGCCACCCTTGGTCTTTTGGGCGCCACTTGGCGCCATTCTCCCTTGACTTTGGGCGCCAAGTGGCGCCACTTTTCCTCTTGTTGGGCACCCTTGTGCGCCATTACCCTGGTCATGAATGTGTGTGGCGCTAGTTTGCGCCACTCTGGCGCCAACTAGCGCCAATTCTCTGGTATTTGGCCTGCACAGCACCCGGGTGAAATTTCCTATGTGTGGAGTCGCGTCAACAGGCTTTTTGTGATTTGTAATTTCCACTCCTCTTTTCCTGTAAAAACACAACCAAAAGGTAAATATTATTGATATAGAAAGAATCAATATAAATAGCAAATATGCATTTAAATTGCTCTCTTATGACCTGATTCTTATCAATTTTAACATGAAAAAATCACACTTGCCAGAGGCACATCAAATCATTCCCAGATTTAAACGTTGCTGTCCCCAGCAATGTACAAGACTCAATCCAGGAAACAATCAATTATTCCAACACAATATCACACAGACAATCAAGAGATCACTATGCTAAGCATGACTGAATCCATGCAAAGAACTCCTAACAATGCCTTCTATTCTCATGAAAATGTCATAGTCTAACTTGAACACCCCTCATCAAGATAATCATATAACGCTCAGCACTCAAGTGTTTAAGGGAGTAACAATCACTCAATCCATCACAGCAATAACATTACCATAAGCTTGATCATATTCTCAAAAATTCTTAAAAATGAAGAATCAAACACATGCATCAATTGATCAAAAGGACTTCACAGGTTGTAACTTGGCCGGGTTTAAGGGTAGGAATTTATGGACAGTAGCTCAAACAACAATGAGATTGAAAACTGATATTATTTCATTTTTAACACTTTCAACTCAATGATTTTTCTCCACTAACATTCCCACAGAATTTCGGGAATTAATTCCTTTCATCCACCTTTTCTTTACATTCACCCTTTTTTTTTCTTTTTCTTTTTCTTTTTCAAAACTTTTTGTTTTAAGGACACAGATGAAATTTTACCTCCCTAATTATTTGACCTCTGTGGAGCTTACCTCAATTTCTTTGTTTAATTTTTCAACACATCAGTAATTCAATCTCAATCAAGGTAAGTCACAATGGATGTAGGCTAAGCCATCAATCAGGCCACAGGTCATTTAACAACAAATAAGTTCAGGCTCAAGGGGGCTAACAATGGAAAAATTCATACAGGTGGGTTATTTTTTGCCAGTAGCTAACAAGAACAAAATGCCTTTATCATATCAATCAATACATGCATAACAGAGAAACAGAGCAAGTTCTAGAATGCTATCACAGTGAGGTCTCTCAGAATAAAATAAGTGTTTAAGCACAAAACCTCACCAGCTATGATGTTAAGCTAGACTTCTAAAAGAACATCAGGCATCATTAATCATTCAAGCACAAAATTCAGACAAACGAGCAATCATGAAATCTACTCATGACAATACAATATTATGCCAGAAGTTCATACAAAACATGGTTCCTAGGATGAATTAGGCAAATTAACTAGGGAAAGCATATCTAAACCTGGGACTTGCTCAGAAAACATGTTCAATTTTTTATTTTTTTTAATATAGCACACAAAATACTATAAAAATAACTAAGAAAATTAAAAGAGTTAGAATATCTCCCCTGATAGAAGCATTGCAGCAGTTCTAAGGTGCAAGCCTACCATTCCCAAATTTAGAGAATTGTTGTCCTCAGCAATAATTGAACCACAAGAAAGAAGAAAAACATGCACAATAGAACAAACAGTGACATATAGAAGAAACTATAATGCGCACATTAAAACATCAGAGAAAGATATACTAACACAAAACAGCTAAAAATACGAAACGGAAAAATAAACTAATATACAAAATCTCCGTCAGCAAGGAGATATAATCAACCCTCCATGTCATCCCCCTCAGCAGCGTGGGATGACCCAGCAAATGGAGGATCCGGTGGTACTGGATGCTTTGGTGTATGAGACCACCATTCCCAGATTTGTTTCAAACCATGAAGCCATGTTAAGAACTCTTTGAAGCTTTGATTTTTCCGAGAGATAGAGTCTCGGTGTCTCTTGTCAAACTTCAGCTCCCGGTGTCTCTTCCAACTCGTATCAAAGAGTTTCACCACTTCCTTTCTTAGTACCTTCTTCAGTATCGGATTACGCCTCCTTTGAGACGTCTTCACCTCTTTGACATCAGCTTTTAGAGTTTGAGGAAGATCCCTCAGTTCCACTTTTGAGGTTCCATCTTCCTTGTAATCATCTGCTTTTTCAGGAACCTCAACCGCTACATCTTTTTCTTTCGTTACGACTTCAAAACTAAAGCAATCGTCTTTGTGAGAAGACTGTTTTAGAGAATCGAAGACGTGAATAGTAACGGTTTCATCATTCATTCTTAGCTCGAGCTTCCCGCTTTCAACATCAATCAGTGCACGAGATGTAGCTAAGAAAGGTCTACCCAGTAAAAGAGGCATTTCAGCTCCCCCTTCCATGTCCAACACCACAAAATCAACAGGGAAGATGAACTTGTCTACCTTCACAAGAACATCTTCAATAATACCACTAGGCTTCCCTCCTTTAGTTTCTTTTCAGCTTCCATATTTATTCTCGGTTTTTCTGGAGCTGCTACCACTTTTCCAGTTCTAGTTGTGATAAACATACAATCCTCCTTGGGATTTGTAACTGTGTTACTAGGAAAAGTACCTGGAATTCTTTCTGAAACTTGCTTTGCCAATTGGCCTATCTGATTCTCCAGGTTCTTTATGGAAGCATTTGTATTTTTGTAGTTGGCTCTAGTCTCCTCCATAAAGGTATTAGTGGTCTGAGCCATCTCATTAGAAGTCTTGGCCATTTGTGCAAAGGCTTTTTCCCACTCTCAGCAGGCTCTCATTGTTGACTCTGTGAAGGCTGAGTATAAGTATTAGACTTGAAATCCATGCCAACTCTCTGAGCTCTCCGCTGAAAATTGTTACCACCACCAGAAAAATTCTGATTTCTCTGAAGATTTGGCTGCTGAGGGCGCTGGTCATACCATATACCATTCACCTGCATTTGTTGAGGTGAATCAGAAGAAGCAAGAGATGGACATTCATTAGGAGCATGACTGTCCGTACAGTAGTCACAGACAAAAGCACAGACTGAAGC